>NW_026775704.1:0-40000 GCF_030987335.1 Cornus florida | reverse complement strand
AACAAAACTCGAATAAGTTCAACTCAAAACTCTCGTTTTCTTACAAAGATTTAATCTTTATACATTAAAATGGTCTAGTGACATGATAGGTACCTTGATTGAGGTATTTTCATTCAAAGATTCAATCTTAACTCCTTAAAACACCCTTCGTGACGTCAAAGGGAACTCGAATAAGTTTAACTCAAAACTCTTATTTTATACCTTAAAAATGTCTAGTGACATAATAGGTACCTTGATTGAGCTATTTTCATTCAAGGATTCAATCTTTACTCGATAAAACACTCTTCGCGACCTCATAGGGAACTCAAATAAGTTAAACTCAAAACCCTCATTTTTTTCAATGATTCGATCTTTATACATTAAAAAGGTTTAGTGACATAATAAGTACCTTCATTCAAGGATTCAATCTTTACTCTTTAAAACACTCTTCGGGATGTCAAAAGGAACTCGAATAAGTTTAGCTCAAAACTCTCATTTCTTTTTTTTCAAAGTTTCAATCTTTAAACATTAAAAAGATCGAGTGACATAATAGGTACCTTCATTGGGAACTCGAGTAAGTTAAATCAAAACCCTCATTTTTTTTTTACAAAGATTCATTCTTTATACATTGAAAAGGTCTAGTGATACAATACGTACATTGATTGAGGTAATTTCACTGAAAGATTCAATCTACACTCAATGAAACACGCATCGTGACGTCAAAGGGAACTCAAATAAGTTGAACTCAAAACTCCTATTTTCTTTCAACGATTAGTGTTTATACATTAAAATGGTCTAATGTCGTAATAGAAAACTTGATTGAGGTAGTTTAATTCAAAGATTCAATTTTTACTCATTAAAACATTATTCGGGACGTCAAAGGGAACTCGAATAAGTTTAGCTCAAAACTTTCATTTTCTTTCAAAGATTCAATCTTTATAACATAAAAAGGTTCAGTGACATGACAGGTACCTTGATTGAAGTGTTTTCATTCGTAGATTCAATATTTAGTCATTAAAACACTTTTCGTGAATTCATAAGGAACTTGAATAAGTTAAACTCGAAACTCTCATTTTCCTTCAAAGATTCAATCTTTATACATTAAAAAGGTCCAGTAGCATAATTGGCATCTTGGTTGAGGTATTTTCATTCAAAGATTCAATATTTAGTCATTAAAACACTTTCACGACTTTATTGTCAACTCGAATAAGTTTAACTCAAAACTCTCATTTTCTTTCAGAGATACAATACTTATACATGAAAAAGGTCTAGTGACAAAATAGTTACCTTGATTGAAGTAATTTCATTCAAAGATTCAATCCTTGCTCATTGAAACACTCGTCGTGACGTCAAACGGAATTCGAATAAGTTGAACTCCAAACTCTTATTTTCTTTCAAATATTGAATCTGTATACATTAAAATGGTCTAGTGACTTAATAGGTACCTCGATCGTGGTATTTTCATACAAAAATTCAATCTTTACTCATTAAAACACTCTTTGGGACGTCAAAGGAAACTCGCATAAGTTCAACTCAAAACTCTCATTTTCTTTCAAAGATTCAATCTTTATACATTAAAAAGTTCAAGTGACATAATAGGTACCCTGATTGAGTTAATTTCATTCAAAGATTCAATCTTTACTCATTAAAACACTCTCCGTGACGTCAAAGTGAAATCGAATTAGTTTGACTCAAAACTCCCATTTTATTTCAAAGATTTGATCTTTGTACATTAAAATGGTCTAGTGACTTCATAGGTACCTTGATTGAGGTATTTTCATTTAAAGATTCAATCTTTACTCATTAAAACATTCTTCGGGACGTCCAAGGGCACTCGAATAAGTTTAACTCAAAACACTCATTTCCTTTCCAAGGTTCAATCTTTATACGTTAAAAAGGTCTAGTGACATAATAGGTACCCTGATGGAGGTACTTTCATTCAGAAGGATTCAATCTTTGATCATTAAAACACTCTTCGCGACTTCATAGGGAACTCGAATAAGTTAAACTCGAAACTTTCATTTTCTTTCAGATATTCAATCTTTAGACATTAAAAAGGTCTAGTGAGGTAATACGAACCTTGATTGGGGTAATTTCATTCAAAGATTTAGTTTTTACACTTTAAAACACTCTTCGCGACGTCAGACAAAACTCGAATAAGTTCAACTCAAAACTCTCGTTTTCTTACAAAGATTTAATCTTTATACATTAAAATGGTCTAGTGACATGATAGGTACCTTGATTGAGGTATTTTCATTCAAAGATTCAATCTTAACTCCTTAAAACACCCTTCGTGACATCAAAGAGAACTCGAATAAGTTTAACTCAAAACTCTTATTTTATACCTTAAAAATGTCTAGTGACATAATAGGTACCTTGATTGAGCTATTTTCATTCAAGGATTCAATCTTTACTCGATAAAACACTCTTCGCGACCTCATAGGGAACTCAAATAAGTTAAACTCAAAACCCTCATTTTTTTCAATGATTCGATCTTTATACATTAAAAAGGTTTAGTGACATAATAAGAACCTTCATTCAAGGATTCAATCTTTACTCTTTAAAACACTCTTCGGGATGTCAAAAGGAACTCGAATAAGTTTAGCTCAAAACTCTCATTTCTTTTTTTTCAAAGTTTCAATCTTTAAACATTAAAAAGATCGAGTGACATAATAGGTACCTTCATTGGGAACTCGAGTAAGTTAAATCAAAACCCTCATTTTTTTTTTACAAAGATTCACTCTTTATACATTGAAAAGGTCTAGTGATACAATACGTACATTGATTGAGGTAATTTCACTGAAAGATTCAATCTACACTTAATGAGACACGCATCGTGACGTCAAAGGGAACTCAAATAAGTTGAACTCAAAACTCCTATTTTCTTTCAACGATTAGTGTTTATACATTAAAATGGTCTAGTGTCGTAATAGGAAACTTGATTGAGGTAGTTTAATTCAAAGATTCAATTTTTACTCATTAAAACATTATTCGGGACGTCAAAGGGAACTCAAATAAGTTTAGCTCAAAACTCTCATTTTCTTTCAAAGATTCAATCTTTATAACATAAAAAGGTTCAGTGACATGACAGGTACCTTGATTGAAGTGTTTTCATTCGTAGATTCAATATTTAGTCATTAAAACACTTTTCGTGAATTCATAGGGAACTTGAATAAGTTAAACTCGAAACTCTCATTTTCCTTCAAAGATTCAATCTTTATACATTAAAAAGGTCCAGTAGCATAATTGGCATCTTGGTTGAGGTATTTTCATTCAAAGATTCAATATTTAGTCATTAAAACACTTTCACGACTTTATTGTCAACTCGAATAAGTTTAACTCAAAACTCTCATTTTCTTTCAGAGATACAATACTTATACATGAAAAAGGTCTAGTGACATAATAGTTACCTTGATTGAAGTAATTTCATTCAAAGATTCAATCCTTGCTCATTGAAACACTCGTCGTGACGTCAAACGGAATTCGAATAAGTTGAACTCCAAACTCTTATTTTCTTTCAAATATTGAATCTGTATACATTAAAATGGTCTAGTGACTTAATAGGTACCTCGATTGTGGTATTTTCATACAAAAATTCAATCTTTACTCATTAAAACACTCTTTGGGACGTCAAAGGAAACTCGCATAAGTTCAACTCAAAACTCTCATTTTGTTTCAAAGATGCAATCTTTATACATTAAAAAGTTCAAGTGACATAATAGGTACCCTGATTGAGTTAATTTCATTCAAAGATTCAATCTTTACTCATTAAAACACTCTCCGTGACGTCAAAGTGAAATCGAATTAGTTTGACTCAAAACTCCCATTTTATTTCAAAGATTTGATCTTTGTACATTAAAATGGTCTAGTGACTTCATAGGTACCTTGATTGAGGTGTTTTCATTTAAAGATTCAATCTTTACTCATTAAAACATTCTTCGGGACGTCCAAGGGCACTCGAATAAGTTTAACTCAAAACACTCATTTCCTTTCCAAGGTTCAATCTTTATACGTTAAAAAGGTCTAGTGACATAATAGGTACCTTGATGGAGGTACTTTCATTCAGAAGGATTCAATCTTTGATCATTAAAACACTCTTCGCGACTTCATAGGGAACTCGAATAAGTTAAACTCGAAACTTTCATTTTCTTTCAGATATTCAATCTTTAGACATTAAAAAGGTCTAGTGAGGTAATACGAACCTTGATTGGGGTAATTTCATTCAAAGATTTAGTTTTTACACTTTAAAACACTCTTCGCGACGTCAAACAAAACTCGAATAAGTTCAACTCAAAACTCTCGTTTTCTTACAAAGATTTAATCTTTATACATTAAAATGGTCTAGTGACATGATAGGTACCTTGATTGAGGTATTTTCATTCAAAGATTCAATCTTAACTCCCTAAAACACCCTTCGTGACGTCAAAGGGAACTCGAATAAGTTTAACTCAAAACTCTTATTTTATACCTTAAAAATGTCTAGTGACATAATAGGTATCTTGATTGAGCTATTTTCATTCAAGGATTCAATCTTTACTCGATAAAACACTCTTCGCGACCTCATAGGGAACTCAAATAAGTTAAACTCAAAACCCTCATTTTTTTCAATGATTCGATCTTTATACATTAAAAAGGTTTAGTGACATAATAAGTACCTTCATTCAAGGATTCAATCTTTACTCTTTAAAACACTCTTCGGGATGTCAAAAGGAACTCGAATAAGTTTAGCTCAAAACTCTCATTTCTTTTTTTTCAAAGTTTCAATCTTTAAACATTAAAAAGATCGAGTGACATAATAGGTACCTTCATTGGGAACTCGAGTAAGTTAAATCAAAACCCTTATTTTTTTTTTACAAAGATTCATTCTTTATACATTGAAAAGGTCTAGTGATACAATACGTACATTGATTGAGGTAATTTCACTGAAAGATTCAATCTACACTCAATGAAACACGCATCGTGACGTCAAAAGGAACTCAAATAAGTTGAACTCAAAACTCCTATTTTCTTTCAACGATTAGTGTTTATACATTAAAATGGTCTAGAGTCGTAATAGGAAACTTGATTGAGGTAGTTTAATTCAAAGATTCAATTTTTACTCATTAAAACATTATTCGGGACGTCAAAGGGAACTCGAATAAGTTTAGCTCAAAACTCTCATTTTCTTTCAAAGATTCAATCTTTATAACATAAAAAGGTTCAGTGACATGACAGGTACCTTGATTGAAGTGTTTTCATTCATAGATTCAATATTTAGTCATTAAAACACTTTTCGTGAATTCATAGGGAACTTGAATAAGTTAAACTCGAAACTCTCATTTTCCTTCAAAGATTCAATCTTTATACATTAAAAAGGTCCTGTAGCATAATTGGCATCTTGGTTGAGGTATTTTCATTCAAAGATTCAATATTTAGTCATTAAAACACTTTCACGACTTTACTGTCAACTCGAATAAGTTTAACTCAAAACTCTCATTTTCTTTCAGAGATACAATACTTATACATGAAAAAGGTCTAGTGACATAATAGTTACCTTGATTGAAGTTATTTCATTCAAAGATTCAATCCTTGCTCATTGAAACACTCGTCGTGACGTCAAACGGAATTCGAATAAGTTGAACTCCAAACTCTTATTTTCTTTCAAATATTGAATCTGTATACATTAAAATGGTCTAGTGACTTAATAGGTACCTCGATTGTGGTATTTTCATACAAAAATTCAATCTTTACTCATTAAAACACTCTTTGGGACGTCAAAGGGAACTCGCATAAGTTCAACTCAAAACTCTCATTTTCTTTCAAAGATTCAATCTTTATAACATAAAAAGGTTCAGTGACATGACAGGTACCTTGATTGAAGTGTTTTCATTCATAGATTCAATATTTAGTCATTAAAACACTTTTCGTGAATTCATAGGGAACTTGAATAAGTTAAACTCGAAACTCTCATTTTCCTTCAAAGATTCAATCTTTATACATTAAAAAGGTCCTGTAGCATAATTGGCATCTTGGTTGAGGTATTTTCATTCAAAGATTCAATATTTAGTCATTAAAACACTTTCACGACTTTACTGTCAACTCGAATAAGTTTAACTCAAAACTCTCATTTTCTTTCAGAGATACAATACTTATACATGAAAAAGGTCTAGTGACATAATAGTTACCTTGATTGAAGTTATTTCATTCAAAGATTCAATCCTTGCTCATTGAAACACTCGTCGTGACGTCAAACGGAATTCGAATAAGTTGAACTCCAAACTCTTATTTTCTTTCAAATATTGAATCTGTATACATTAAAATGGTCTAGTGACTTAATAGGTACCTCGATTGTGGTATTTTCATACAAAAATTCAATCTTTACTCATTAAAACACTCTTTGGGACGTCAAAGGGAACTCGCATAAGTTGAACTCAAAACTCTCATTTTCTTTCAAAGATTCAATCTTTATACATTAAAAAGTTCAAGTGACATAATAGGTACCCTGATTGAGTTAATTTCATTCAAAGATTCAATCTTTACTCATTAAAACACTCTCCGTGACGTCAAAGTGAAATCGAATTAGTTTGACTCAAAACTCCCATTTTATTTCAAAGATTTGATCTTTGTACATTAAAATGGTCTAGTGACTTCATAGGTACCTTGATTGAGGTGTTTTCATTTAAAGCTTCAATCTTTACTCATTAAAACATTCTTCGGGACGTCCAAGGGTACTCGAATAAGTTTAACTCAAAACACTCATTTCCTTTCCAAGGTTCAATCTTTATACGTTAAAAAGGTCTAGTGACATAATAAGTACCCTGATGGAGGTACTTTCATTCAGAAGGATTCAATCTTTCATCATTAAAACACTCTTCGCGACTTCATAGGGAACTCGAATAAGTTAAACTCGAAACTTTCATTTTCTTTCAGATATTCAATCTTTAGACATTAAAAAGGTCTAGTGAGGTAATACGAACCTTGATTGGGGTAATTTCATTCAAAGATTTAGTTTTTACACTTTAAAACACTCTTCGCGACGTCAAACAAAACTCGAATAAGTTCAACTCAAAACTCTCGTTTTCTTACAAAGATTTAATCTTTATACATTAAAATGGTCTAGTGACATGATAGGTACCTTGATTGAGGTATTTTCATTCAAAGATTCAATCTTAACTCCCTAAAACACCCTTCGTGACGTCAAAGGGAACTCGAATAAGTTTAACTCAAAACTCTTATTTTATACCTTAAAAATGTCTAGTGACATAATAGGTATCTTGATTGAGCTATTTTCATTCAAGGATTCAATCTTTACTCGATAAAACACTCTTCGCGACCTCATAGGGAACTCAAATAAGTTAAACTCAAAACCCTCATTTTTTTCAATGATTCGATCTTTATACATTAAAAAGGTTTAGTGACATAATAAGTACCTTCATTCAAGGATTCAATCTTTACTCTTTAAAACAATCTTCGGGATGTCAAAAGGAACTCGAATAAGTTTAGCTCAAAACTCTCATTTCTTTTTTTTCAAAGTTTCAATCTTTAAACATTAAAAAGATCGAGTGACATAATAGGTACCTTCATTGGGAACTCGAGTAAGTTAAATCAAAACCCTTATTTTTTTTTTACAAAGATTCATTCTTTATACATTGAAAAGGTCTAGTGATACAATACGTACATTGATTGAGGTAATTTCACTGAAAGATTCAATCTACACTCAATGAAACACGCATCGTGACGTCAAAAGGAACTCAAATAAGTTGAACTCAAAACTCCTATTTTCTTTCAACGATTAGTGTTTATACATTAAAATGGTCTAGTGTCGTAATAGGAAACTTGCTTGAGGTAGTTTAATTCAAAGATTCAATTTTTACTCATTAAAACATTATTCGGGACGTCAAAGGGAACTCGAATAAGTTTAGCTCAAAACTCTCATTTTCTTTCAAAGATTCAATCTTTATAACATAAAAAGGTTCAGTGACATGACAGGTACCTTGATTGAAGTGTTTTCATTCGTAGATTCAATATTTAGTCATTAAAACACTTTCCGTGAATTCATAGGGAACTTAAATAAGTTAAACTCGAAACTCTCATTTTCCTTCAAAGATTCAATCTTTATACATTAAAAAGGTCCAGTAGCATAATTGGCTTCTTGGTTGAGGTATTTTCATTCAAAGATTCAATATTTAGTCATTAAAACACTTTCACGACTTTATTGTCAACTCGAATAAGTTTAACTCAAAACTCTCATTTTCTTTCAGAGATACAATACTTATACATGAAAAAGGTCTGGTGACATAATAGTTACCTTGATTGAAGTAATTTCATTCAAAGATTCAATCCATGCTCATTGAAACACTCGTCGTGACGTCAAACGGAATTCGAAAAAGTTGAACTCCAAACTCTTATTTTCTTTCAAATATTGAATCTGTATACATGAAAATGGTCTACTGACTTAATAGGTACCTCGATTGTGGTATTTTCATACAAAAATTCAATCTTTACTCATTAAAACACTCTTTGGGACGTCAAAGGGAACTCGCATAAGTTCAACTCAAAACTCTCATTTTCTTTCAAAGATTCAATCTTTATACATTAAAAAGTTCAAGTGACATAATAGGTACCCTGATTGAGTTAATTTCATTCAAAGATTCAATCTTTACTCATTAAAACACTCTCCGTGACGTCAAAGTGAAATCGAATTAGTTTGACTCAAAACTCCCATTTTATTTCAAAGATTTGATCTTTGTACATTAAAATGGTCTAGTGACTTCATAGGTACCTTGATTGAGGTGTTTTCATTTAAAGATTCAATCTTTACTCATTAAAACATTCTTCGGGACGTCCAAGGGCACTCGAATAAGTTTAACTCAAAACACTCATTTCCTTTCCAAGGTTCAATCTTTATACGTTAAAAAGGTCTAGTGACATAATAGGTACCCTGATGGAGGTACTTTCATTCAGAAGGATTCAATCTTTGATCATTAAAACACTCTTCGCGACTTCATAGGGAACTCGAATAAGTTAAACTCGAAACTTTCATTTCTTTCAGATATTCAATCTTTAGACATTAAAAAGGTCTAGTGAGGTAATACGAACCTTGATTGGGGTAATTTCATTCAAAGATTTAGTTTTTACACTTTAAAACACTCTTCGCGACGTCAAACAAAACTCGAATAAGTTCAACTCAAAACTCTCGTTTTCTTACAAAGATTTAATCTTTATACATTAAAATGGTCTAGTGACATGATAGGTACCTTGATTGAGGTATTTTCATTCAAAGATTCAATCTTAACTCCTTAAAACACCCTTCGTGACGTCAAAGGGAACTCGAATAAGTTTAACTCAAAACTCTTATTTTATACCTTAAAAATGTCTAGTGACATAATAGGTACCTTGATTGAGCTATTTTCATTCAAGGATTCAATTTTTACTCGATAAAACACTCTTCGCGACCTCATAGGGAACTCAAATAAGTTAAACTCAAAACCCTCATTTTTTTCAATGATTCGATCTTATACATTAAAAAGGTTTAGTGACATAATAAGTACCTTCATTCAAGGATTCAATCTTTACTCTTTAAAACACTCTTCGGGATGTCAAAAGGAACTCGAATAAGTTTAGCTCAAAACTCTCATTTCTTTTTTTTCAAAGTTTCAATCTTTAAACATTAAAAAGATCGAGTGACATAATAGGTACCTTCATTGGGAACTCGAGTAAGTTAAATCAAAATCCTCATTTTTTTTTTTCAAAGATTCATTCTTTATACATTGAAAAGGTCTAGTGATACAATACGTACATTGATTGAGGTAATTTCACTGAAAGATTCAATCTACACTCAATGAAACACGCATCGTGACGTCAAAGGGAACTCAAATAAGTTGAACTCAAAACTCCTATTTTCTATCAACGATTAGTGTTTATACATTAAAATGGTCTAGTGTCGTAATAGGAAACTTGATTGAGGTAGTTTAATTCAAAGATTCAATTTTTACTCATTAAAACATTATTCGGGACGTCAAAGGGAACTCGAATAAGTTTAGCTCAAAACTCTCATTTTCTTTCAAAGATTCAATCTTTATAACATAAAAAGGTTCAGTGACATGACAGGTACCTTGATTGAAGAGTTTTCATTCGTAGATTCAATATTTAGTCATTAAAACACTTTCCGTGAATTCATAGGGAACTTGAATAAGTTAAACTCGAAACTCTCATTTTCCTTCAAAGATTCAATCTTTATACATTAAAAAGGTCCAGTAGCACAATTGGCATCTTGGTTGAGGTATTTTCGTTCAGAGATTCAATATTTAGTCATTAAAACACTTTCACGACTTTATTGTCAACTCGAATAAGTTTAACTCAAAACTCTCATTTTCTTTCAGAGATACAATACTTATACATGAAAAAGGTCTGGTGACATAATAGTTACCTTGATTGAAGTAATTTCATTCAAAGATTCAATCCATGCTCATTGAAACACTCGTCGTGACGTCAAACGGAATTCGAAAAAGTTGAACTCCAAACTCTTATTTTCTTTCAAATATTGAATCTGTATACATTAAAATGGTCTAGTGACTTAATAGGTACCTCGATTGTGGTATTTTCATACAAAAATTCAATCTTTACTCATTAAAACACTCTTTGGGACGTCAAAGGGAACTCGCATAAGTTCAACTCAAAACTCTCATTTTCTTTCAAAGATTCAATCTTTATACATTAAAAAGTTCAAGTGACATAATAGGTACCCTGATTGAGTTAATTTCATTCAAAGATTCAATCTTTACTCATTAAAACACTCTCCGTGACGTCAAAGTGAAATCGAATTAGTTTGACTCAAAACTCCCATTTTATTTCAAAGATTTGATCTTTGTACATTAAAATGGTCTAGTGACTTCATAGGTACCTTGATTGAGGTGTTTTCATTTAAAGATTCAATCTTTACTCATTAAAACATTCTTCGGGACGTCCAAGGGCACTCGAATAAGTTTAACTCAAAACACTCATTTCCTTTCCAAGGTTCAATCTTTATACGTTAAAAAGGTCTAGTGACATAATAGGTACCCTGATGGAGGTACTTTCATTCAGAAGGATTCAATCTTTGATCATTAAAACACTCTTCGCGACTTCATAGGGAACTCGAATAAGTTAAACTCGAAACTTTCATTTTCTTTCAGATATTCAATCTTTAGACATTAAAAAGGTCTAGTGAGGTAATACGAACCTTGATTGGGGTAATTTCATTCAAAGATTTAGTTTTTACACTTTAAAACACTCTTCGCGACGTCAAACAAAACTCGAATAAGTTCAACTCAAAACTCTCGTTTTCTCACAAATATTTAATCTTTATACGTTAAAATGGTCTAGTGACATAATAGGTACCATGATTGAGGTATTTTCATTCAAAGATTCAATCTTAACTCCTTAAAACACCCTTCGTGACGTCAAAGGGAATTCGAATAAGTTTAACTCAAAACTCTTATTTTATACCTTAAAAATGTCTAGTGACATAATAGGTACCTTGATTGAGCTATTTTCATTCAAGGATTCAATCTTTACTCGATAAAACACTCTTCGCGACCTCATAGGGAACTCAAATAAGTTAAACTCAAAACCCTCATTTTTTTCAATGATTCGATCTTTATACATTAAAAAGGTTTAGTGACATAATAAGTACCTTCATTCAAGGATTCAATCTTTACTCTTTAAAACACTCTTCGGGATGTCAAAAGGAACTCGAATAAGTTTAGCTCAAAACTCTCATTTCTTTTTTTTCAAAGTTTCAATCTTTAAACATTAAAAAGATCGAGTGACATAATAGGTACCTTCATTGGGAACTCGAGTAAGTTAAATCAAAACCCTCATTTTTTTTTTTCAAGGATTCATTCTTTATACATTAAAAAGGTCTAGTGATACAATACGTACATTGATTGAGGTAATTTCACTGAAAGATTCAGTCTACACTCAATGAAACACGCATCGTGACGTCAAAGGGAACTCAAATAAGTTGAACTCAAAACTCCTATTTTCTTTCAACGATTAGTGTTTATACATTAAAATGGTCTAGTGTCGTAATAGGAAACTTGATTGAGGTAGTTTAATTCAAAGATTCAATTTTTACTCATTAAAACATTATTCGGGACGTCAAAGGGAACTCGAATAAGTTTAGGTCAAAAGTCTCATTTTCTTTCAAAGATTCAATCTTTATAACATAAAAAGGTTCAGTGACATGACAGGTACCTTGATTGAAGTGTTTTCATTCGTAGATTCAATATTTAGTCATTAAAACACTTTCCGTGAATTCATAGGGAACTTGAATAAGTTAAACTCGAAACTCTCATTTTCCTTCAAAGATTCAATCTTTATACATTAAAAAGGTCCAGTAGCATAATTGGCATCTTGGTTGAGGTATTTTCTTTCAAAGATTCAATATTTAGTCATTAAAACACTTTCACGACTTTATTGTCAACTCGAATAAGTTTAACTCAAAACTCTCATTTTCTTTCAGAGATACAATACTTATACATGAAAAAGGTCTAGTGACATAATAGTTACCTTGATTGAAGTAATTTCATTCAAAGATTCAATCCTTGCTCATTAAAACACTCGTCGTGACGTCAAACGGAATTCGAATAAGTTGAACTCCAAACTCTTATTTTCTTTCAAATATTGAATCTGTATACATTAAAATGGTCTAATGACTTAATAGGTACCTCGATTGTGGTATTTTCATACAAAAATTTCTTTACTCATTAAAACACTCTTTGGGACGTCAAAGGGAACTCGCATAAGTTCAACTCAAAACTCTCATTTTCTTTCAAAGATTCAATCTTTACACATTAAAAAGTTCAAGTGACATAATAGGTACCCTGATTGAGTTAATTTCATTCAAAGATTCAATCTTTACTCATTAAAACACTCTCCGTGACGTCAAAGTGAAATCGAATTAGTTTGACTCAAAACTCCCATTTTATTTCAAAGATTTGATCTTTGTACATTAAAATGGTCTAGTGACTTCATAGGTACCTTGATTGAGGTGTTTTCATTTAAAGATTCAATCTTTACTCATTAAAACATTCTTCGGGACGTCCAAGGGCACTCGAATAAGTTTAACTCAAAACACTCATTTCCTTTCCAAGGTTCAATCTTTATACGTTAAAAAGGTCTAGTGACATAATAGGTACCCTGATGGAGGTACTTTCATTCAGAAGGATTCAATCTTTGATCATTAAAACACTCTTCGCGACTTCATAGGGAACTCGAATAAGTTAAACTCGAAACTTTCATTTTCTTTCAGATATTCAATCTTTAGACATTAAAAAGGTCTAGTGAGGTAATACGAACCTTGATTGGGGTAACTTCATTCAAAGATTTAGTTTTTACACTTTAAAACACTCTTCGCGACGTCCAACAAAACTCGAATAAGTTCAACTCAAAACTCTCGTTTTCTTACAAAGATTTAATCTTTATACATTAAAATGGTCTAGTGACATGATAGGTACCTTGATTGAGGTATTTTCATTCAAAGATTCAATCTTAACTCCTTAAAACACCCTTCGTGACGTCAAAGGGAACTCGAATAAGTTTAACTCAAAACTCTTATTTTATACCTTAAAAATGTCTAGTGACATAATAGGTACCTTGATTGAGCTATTTTCATTCAAGGATTCAATCTTTACTCGATAAAACACTCTTCGCGACCTCATAGGGAACTCAAATAAGTTAAACTCAAAACCCACATTTTTTTCAATGATTCGATCTTTATACTTTAAAAAGGTTTAGTGACATAATAAGTACCTTCATTCAAGGATTCAATCTTTACTCTTTAAAACACTCTTCGGGATGTCAAAAGGAACTCGAATAAGTTTAGCTCAAAACTCTCATTTCTTTTTTTTCAAAGTTTCAATCTTTAAACATTAAAAAGATCGAGTGACATAATAGGTACCTTCATTGGAACTCGAGTAAGTTAAATCAAAACCCCCATTTTTTTTTTTTCAAAGATTCATTCTTTATACATTGAAAAGGTCTAGTGATACAATACGTACATCGATTGAGGTCATTTCACTGAAAGATTCAATCTACACTCAATGAAACACGCATCGTGACGTCAAAGGGAACTCAAATAAGTTGAACTCAAAACTCCTATTTTCTTTCAACGATTAGTGTTTATACATTAAAATGGTCTAGTGTCGTAATAGGAAACTTGATTGAGGTAGTTTAATTCAAAGATTCAATTTTTACTCATTAAAACATTATTCGGGACGTCAAAGGGAACTTGAATAAGTTTAGCTCAAAACTCTCATTTTCTTTCAAAGATTCAATCTTTATAACATAAAAAGGTTCAGTGACATGACAGGTACCTTGATTGAAGTGTTTTCATTCGTAGATTCAATATTTAGTCATTAAAACACTTTTCGTGAATTCATAGGGAACTTGAATAAGTTAAACTCGAAACTCTCATTTTCCTTCAAAGATTCAATCTTTATACATTAAAAAGGTCCAGTAGCATAATTGGCATCTTGGTTGAGGTATTTTCATTCAAAGATTCAATATTTAGTCATTAAACCACTTTCACGACTTTATTGTCAACTCGAATAAGTTTAACTCAAAACTCTCGTTTTCTTTCAGAGATACAATACTTATACATGAAAAAGGTCTAGTGACATAATAGTTACCTTGATTGAAGTAATTTCATTCAAAGATTCAATCCTTGCTCATTGAAACACTCGTCGTGACGTCAAACGGAATTCGAATAAGTTGAACTCCAAACTCTTATTTTCTTTCAAATATTGAATCTGTATACATTAAAATGGTCTAATGACTTAATAGGTACCTCGATTGTGGTATTTTCATACAAAAATTCAATCTTTACTCAGTAAAACACTCTTTGGGACGTCAAAGGGAACTCGCATAAGTTCAACTCAAAACTCTCATTTTCTTTCAAAGATTCAATCTTTATACATTAAAAAGTTCAAGTGACATAATAGGTATCCTGATTGAGTTAATTTCATTCAAAGATTCAATCTTTACTCATTAAAACACTCTCCGTGACGTCAAAGTGAAATCGAATTAGTTTGACTCAAAACTCCCATTTTATTTCAAAGATTTGATCTTTGTACATTAAAATGGTCTAGTGACTTCATAGGTACCTTGATTGAGGTGTTTTCATTTAAAGATTCAATCTTTACTCATTAAAACATTCTTCGGGACGTCCAAGGGCACTCGGATAAGTTTAACTCAAAACACTCATTTCCTTTCCAAGGTTCAATCTTTATACGTTAAAAAGGTCTAGTGAAATAATAGGTACCCTGATGGAGGTACTTTCATTCAGAAGGATTCAATCTTTGATCATTAAAACACTCTTCGCGACTTCATAGGGAACTCGAATAAGTTAAACTCGAAACTTTCATTTTCTTTCAGATATTCAATCTTTAGACATTAAAAAGGTCTAGTGAGGTAATACGAACCTTGATTGGGGTAATTTCATTCAAAGATTTAGTTTTTACACTTTAAAACACTCTTCGCGACGTCAAACAAAACTCGAATAAGTTCAACTCAAAACTCTCGTTTTCTTACAAAGATTTAATCTTTATACATTAAAATGGTCTAGTGACATGATAGGTACCTTGATTGAGGTATTTTCATTCAAAGATTCAATCTTAACTCCTTAAAACACCCTTCGTGACGTCAAAGGGAACTCGAATAAGTTTAACTCAAAACTCTTATTTTATACCTTAAAAATGTCTAGTGACATAATAGGATACTTGATTGAGCTATTTTCATTCAAGGATTCAATCTTTACTCGATAAAACACTCTTCGCTACCTCATAGGGAACTCAAATAAGTTAAACTCAAAACCCTCATTTTTTTCAATGATTCGATCTTTATACATTAAAAAGGTTTAGTGACATAATAAGTACCTTCATTCAAGGATTCAATCTTTACTCTTTAAAACACTCTTCGGGATGTCAAAAGGAACTCGAATAAGTTTAGCTCAAAACTCTCATTTCTTTTTTTTCAAAGTTTCAATCTTTAAACATTAAAAAGATCGAGTGACATAATAGGTACCTTCATAGGGAACTCGAGTAAGTTAAATCAAAACCCCCATTTTTTTTTTTCAAAGATTCATTCTTTATACATTGAAAAGGTCTAGTGATACAATACGTACATTGATTGAGGTAATTTCACTGAAAGATTCAATCTACACTCAATGAAACACGCATCGTGACGTCAAAGGGAACTCAAATAAGTTGAACTCAAAACTCCTATTTTCTTTCAACGATTAGTGTTTATACATTAAAATGGTCTAGTGTCGTAATAGGAAACTTGATTGAGGTAGTTTAATTCAAAGATTCAATTTTTACTCATTAAAACATTATTCGGGACGTCAAAGGGAACTCGAATAAGTTTAGCTCAAAACTCTCATTTTCTTTCAAAGATTCAATCTTTATAACATAAAAAGGTTCAGTGACATGACAGGTACCTTGATTGAAGTGTTTTCATTCGTAGATTCAATATTTAGTCATTAAAACACTTTTCGTGAATTCATAGGGAACTTGAATAAGTTAAACTTGAAACTCTCATTTTCCTTCAAAGATTCAATCTTTATACATTAAAAAGGTCCAGTAGCATAATTGGCATCTTGGTTGAGGTATTTTCGTTCAAAGATTCAATATTTAGTCATTAAAACACTTTCACGACTTTATTGTCAACTCGAATAAGTTTAACTCAAAACTCTCATTTTCTTTCAGAGATACAATACTTATACATGAAAAAGGTCTAATGACATAATAGTTACCTTGATTGAAGTAATTTCATTCAAAGATTCAATCCTTGCTCATTGAAACACTCGTCGTGACGTCAAACGGAATTCGAATAAGTTGAATTCCAAACTCTTATTTTCTTTCAAATATTGAATCTGTATACATTAAAATGGTCTAGTGACTTAATAGGTACCTCGATTGTGGTATTTTCATACAAAAATTCAATCTTTACTCATTAAAACACTCTTTGGGACGTCAAAGGGAACTCGCATAAGTTCAACTCAAAACTCTCATTTTCTTTCAAAGATTCAATCTTTATACATTAAAAAGTTCAAGTGACATAATAGGTACCCTGATTGAGTTAATTTCTTTCAAAGATTCAATCTTTACTCATTAAAACACTCTCCGTGACGTCAAAGTGAAATCGAATTAGTTTGACTCAAAACTCCCATTTTATTTCAAAGATTTGATCTTTGTACATTAAAATGGTCTAGTGACTTCATAGGTACTTGATTGAGGTGCTTTCATTTAAAGATTCAATCTTTACTCATTAAAACATTCTTCGGGACGTCCAAGGGCACTCGAATAAGTTTAACTCAAAACACTCATTTCCTTTCCAAGGTTCAATCTTTATACGTTAAAAAGGTCTAGTGACATAATAGGTACCCTGATGGAGGTACTTTCATTCAGAAGGATTCAATCTTTGATCATTAAAACACTCTTCGCGACTTCATAGGGAACTCGAATAAGTTAAACTCGAAACTTTCATTTTCTTTCAGATATTCAATCTTTAGACATTAAAAAGGTCTAGTGAGGTAATACGAACCTTGATTGGGGTAATTTCATTCAAAGATTTAGTTTTTACACTTTAAAACACTCTTCGCGACGTCAAACAAAACTCGAATAAGTTCAACTCAAAACTCTCGTTTTCTTACAAAGATTTAATCTTTATACATTAAAATGGTCTAGTGACATGATAGGTACCTTGATTGAGGTATTTTCATTCAAAGATTCAATCTTAACTCCTTAAAACACCCTTCGTGACGTCAAAGGGAACTCGAATAAGTTTAACTCAAAACTCTTATTTTATACCTTAAAAATGTCTAGTGACATAATAGGTACCTTGATTGAGCTATTTTCATTCAAGGATTCAATCTTTACTCGATAAAACACTCTTCGCGACCTCATAGGGAACTCAAATAAGTTAAACTCAAAACCCTCATTTTTTTCAATGATTCGATCTTTATACATTAAAAAGGTTTAGTGACATAATAAGTACCTTCATTCAAGGATTCAATCTTTACTCTTTAAAACACTCTTCGGGATGTCAAAAGGAACTTGAATAAGTTTAGCTCAAAACTCTCATTTCTTTTTTTTCAAAGTTTCAATCTTTAAACATTAAAAAGATCGAGTGACATAATAGGTACCTTCATAGGGAACTCGAGTAAGTTAAATCAAAACCCCCATTTTTTTGTTTCAAAGATTCATTCTTTATACATTGAAAAGGTCTAGTGATACAATACGTACATTGATTGAGGTAATTTCACTGAAAGATTCAATCTACACTCAATGAAACACGCATCGTGACGTCAAAGGGAACTCAAATGAGTTGAACTCAAAACTCCTATTTTCTTTCAACGATTAGTGTTTATACATTAAAATGGTCTAGTGTCGTAATAGGAAACTTGATTGAGGTAGTTTAATTCAAAGATTCAATTTTTACTCATTAAAACATTATTCGGGACGTCAAAGGAAACTCGAATAAGTTTAGCTCAAAACTCTCATTTTCTTTCAAAGATTCAATCTTTATAACATAAAAAGGTTCAGTGACATGACAGGTACCTTGATTGAAGTGTTTTCATTCGTAGATTCAATATTTAGTCATTAAAACACTTTCCGTGAATTCATAGGGAACTTGAATAAGTTAAACTCGAAACTCTCATTTTCCTTCAAAGATTCAATCTTTATACATTAAAAAGGTCCAGTAGCATAATTGGCATCTTGGTTGAGGTATTTTCATTCAAAGATTCAATATTTAGTCATTAAAACACTTTCACAACTTTATTGTCAACTCGAATAAGTTTAACTCAAAACTCTCATTTTCTTTCAGAGATACAATACTTATACATGAAAAAGGTCTAGTGACATAATAGTTACCTTGATTGAAGTAATTTCATTCAAAGATTCAATCCTTGCTCATTGAAACACTCGTCGTGACGTCAAACGGAATTCGAATAAGTTGAACTCCAAACTCTTATTTTCTTTCAAATATTGAATCTGTATACATTAAAATGGTCTAATGACTTAATAGGTACCTCGATTGTGGTATTTTCATACAAAAATTCAATCTTTACTCATTAAAACACTCTTTGGGACGTCAAAGGGAACTCGCATAAGTTCAACTCAAAACTCTCATTTTCGTTCAAAGATTCAATCTTTATACATTAAAAAGTTCAAGTGACATAATAGGTACCCTGATTGAGTTACTTTCATTCAAAGATTCAATCTTTACTCATTAAAACACTCTCCGTGACGTCAAAGTGAAATCGAATTAGTTTGACTCAAAACTCCCATTTTATTTCAAAGATTTGATCTTTGTACATTAAAATGGTCTAGTGACTTCATAGGTACCTTGATTGAGGTGTTTTCAGTTAAAGATTCAATCTTTACTCATTAAAACATTCCTCGGGACGTCCAAGGGCACTCGAATAAGTTTAACTCAAAACACTCATTTCCTTTCCAAGGTTCAATCTTTATACGTTAAAAAGGTCTAGTGACATAATAGGTACCCTGATGGTGGTACTTTCATTCAGAAGGATTCAATCTTTGATCATTAAAACACTCTTCGCGACTTCATAGGGAACTCGAATAAGTTAAACTCGAAACTTTCATTTTCTTTCAGATATTCAATCTTTAGACATTAAAAAGGTCTAGTGAGGTAATACGAACCTTGATTGGGGTAATTTCATTCAAAGATTTAGTTTTTACACTTTAAAACACTCTTCGCGACGTCCAACAAAACTCGAATAAGTTCAACTCAAAACTCTCGTTTTCTTACAAAGATTTAATCTTTATACATTAAAATGGTCTAGTGACATGATAGGTACCTTGATTGAGGTATTTTCATTCAAAGATTCAATCTTAACTCCTTAAAACACCCTTCGTGACGTCAAAGGGAACTCGAATAAGTTTAACTCAAAACTCTTATTTTATACCTTAAAAATGTCTAGTGACATAATAGGTACCTTGATTGAGCTATTTTCATTCAAGGATTCAATCTTTACTCGATAAAACACTCTTCGCGACCTCATAGGGAACTCAAATAAGTTAAACTCAAAACCCTCATTTTTTTCAATGATTCGATCTTTATACTTTAAAAAGGTTTAGTGACATAATAAGTACCTTCATTCAAGGATTTAATCTTTACTCTTTAAAACACTCTTCGGGATGTCAAAAGGAACTCGAATAAGTTTAGCTCAAAACTCTCATTTCTTTTTTTTCAAAGTTTCAATCTTTAAACATTAAAAAGATCGAGTGACATAAAAGGTACCTTCATTGGGAACTCGAGTAAGTTAAATCAAAACCCCCATTTTTTTTTTTCAAAGATTCATTCTTTATACATTGAAAAGGTCTAGTGATACAATACGTACATTGATTGAGGTAATTTCACTGAAAGATTCAATCTACACTAAATGAAACACGCATCGTGACGTCAAAGGGAACTCAAATAAGTTGAACTCAAAAGTCCTATTTTCTTTCAACGATTAGTGTTTATACATTAAAATGGTCTAGTGTCGTAATAGGAAACTTGATTGAGGTAGTTTAATTCAAAGATTCAATTTTTACTCATTAAAACATTATTCGGGACGTCAAAGGGAACTCGAATAAGTTTAGCTCAAAACTCTCATTTTCTTTCAAAGATTCAATCTTTATAACATAAAAAGGTTCAGTGACATGACAGGTACCTTGATTGAAGTGTTTTCATTCGTAGATTCAATATTTAGTCATTAAAACACTTTTCGTGAATTCATAGGGAACTTGAATAAGTTAAACTCGAAACTCTCATTTTCCTTCAAAGATTCAATCTTTATACATTAAAAAGGTCCAGTAGCATAATTGGCATCTTGGTTGAGGTATTTTCATTCAAAGATTCAATATTTAGTCATGAAAACACTTTCACGACTTTATTGTCAACTCGAATAAGTTTAACTCAAAACTCTCGTTTTCTTTCAGAGATACAATACTTGTACATGAAAAAGGTCTAGTGACATAATAGTTACCTTGATTGAAGTAATTTCATTCAAAGATTCAATCCTTGCTCATTGAAACACTCGTCGTGACGTCAAACGGAATTCGAATAAGTTGAACTCCAAACTCTTATTTTCTTTCAAATATTGAATCTGTATACATTAAAATGGTCTAATGACTTAATAGGTACCTCGATTGTGGTATTTTCATACAAAAATTCAATCTTTACTCATTAAAACACTCTTTGGGACGTCAAAGGGAACTCGCATAAGTTCAACTCAAAACTCTCATTTTCTTTCAAAGATTCAATCTTTATACATTAAAAAGTTCAAGTGACATAATAGGTATCCTGATTGAGTTAATTTCATTCAAAGATTCAATCTTTACTCATTAAAACACTCTCCGTGACGTCAAAGTGAAATCGAATTAGTTTGACTCAAAACTCCCATTTTATTTCAAAGATTTGATCTTTGTACATTAAAATGGTCTAGTGACTTCATAGGTACCTTGATTGAGGTGTTTTCATTTAAAGATTCAATCTTTACTCATTAAAACATTCTTCGGGACGTCCAAGGGCACTCGAATAAGTTTAACTCAAAACACTCATTTCCTTTCCAAGGTTCAATCTTTATACGTTAAAAAGGTCTAGTGAAATAATAGGTACCCTGATGGAGGTACTTTCATTCAGAAGGATTCAATCTTTGATCATTAAAACACTCTTCGCGACTTCGTAGGGAACTCGAATAAGTTAAACTCGAAACTTTCATTTTCTTTCAGATATTCAATCTTTAGACATTAAAAAGGTCTAGTGAGGTAATACGAACCTTGATTGGGGTAATTTCATTCAAAGATTTAGTTTTTACACTTTAAAACACTCTTCGCGACGTCAAACAAAACTCGAATAAGTTCAACTCAAAACTCTCGTTTTCTTACAAAGATTTAATCTTTATACATTAAAATGGTCTAGTGACATGATAGGTACCTTGATTGAGGTATCTTCATTCAAAGATTCAATCTTAACTCCTTAAAACACCCTTCGTGACGTCAAAGGGAACTCGAATAAGTTTAACTCAAAACTCTTATTTTATACCTTAAAAATATCTAGTGACATAATAGGTACCTTGATTGAGCTATTTTCATTCAAGGATTCAATCTTTACTCGATAAAACACTCTTCGCGACCTCATAGGGAACTCAAATAAGTTAAACTCAAAACCCTCATTTTTTTCAATGATTAGATCTTTATACATTAAAAAGGTTTAGTGACATAATAAGTACCTTCATTCAAGGATTCAATCTTTACTCTTTAAAAGACTCTTCGGGATGTCAAAAGGAACTCGAATAAGTTTAGCTCAAAACTCTCATTTCTTTTTTTTCAAAGTTTCAATCTTTAAACATTAAAAAGATCGAGTGACATAATAGGTACCTTCATAGGGAACTCGAGTAAGTTAAATCAAAACCCCCATTTTTTTTTTTCCAAGATTCATTCTTTATACATTGAAAAGGTCAAGTGATACAATACGTACATTGATTGAGGTAATTTCACTGAAAGATTCAATCTACACTCAATGAAACACGCATCGTGACGTCAAAGGGAACTCAAATAAGTTGAACTCAAAACTCCTATTTTCTTTCAACGATTAGTGTTTATACATTAAAATGGTCTAGTGTCGTAATAGGAAACTTGATTGAGGTAGTTTAATTCAAAGATTCAATTTTTACTCATTAAAACATTATTCGGGATGTCAAAGGGAACTCGAATAAGTTTAGCTCAAAACTCTCATTTTCTTTCAAAGATTCAATCTTTATAACATAAAAAGGTTCAGTGACATGACAGGTACCTTGATTGAAGTGTTTTCTTTCGTAGATTCAATATTTAGTCATTAAAACACTTTTCGTGAATTCATAGGGAACTTGAATAAGTTAAACTTGAAACTCTCATTTTCCTTCAAAGATTCAATCTTTATACATTAAAAAGGTCCAGTAGCATAATTGGCATCTTGGTTGAGGTATTTTCATTCAAAGATTCAATATTTAGTCATTAAAACACTTTCACGACTTTATTGTCAACTCGAATAAGTTTAACTCAAAACTCTCATTTTCTTTCAGAGATACAATACTTATACATGAAAAAGGTCTAGTGACATAATAGTTACCTTGATTGAAGTAATTTCATTCAAAGATTCAATCCTTGCTCATTGAAACACTCGTCCTGACGTCAAACGGAATTCGAATAAGTTGAACTCCAAACTCTTATTTTCTTTCAAATATTGAATCTGTATACATTAAAATGGTCTAGTGACTTAATAGGTACCTCGATTGTGGTATTTTCATACAAAAATTCAATCTTTACTCATTAAAACACTCTTTGGGACGTCAAAGGGAACTCGCATAAGTTCAACTCAAAACTCTCATTTTCTTTCAAAGATTCAATCTTTATACATTAAAAAGTTCAAGTGACATAATAGGTACCCTGATTGAGTTAATTTCTTTCAAAGATTCAATCTTTACTCATTAAAACACTCTCCGTGACGTCAAAGTGAAATCGAATTAGTTTGACTCAAAACTCCCATTTTATTTCAAAGATTTGATCTTTGTACATTAAAATGGTCTAGTGACTTCATAGGTACCTTGATTGAGGTGTTTTCATTTAAAGATTCAATCTTTACTCATTAAAACATTCTTCGGGACGTCCAAGGGCACTCGAATAAGTTTAACTCAAAACACTCATTTCCTTTCCAAGGTTCAATCTTTATACGTTAAAAAGGTCTAGTGACATAATAGGTACCCTGATGGAGGTACTTTCATTCAGAAGGATTCAATCTTTGATCATTAAAACACTCTTCGCGACTTCATAGGGAACTCGAATAAGTTAAACTCGAAACTTTCATTTTCTTTCAGATATTCAATCTTTAGACATTAAAAAGGTCTAGTGAGGTAATACGAACCTTGATTGGGGTAATTTCATTCAAAGATTTAGTTTTTACACTTTAAAACACTCTTCGCGACGTCAAACAAAACTCGAATAAGTTTAACTCAAAACTCTCGTTTTCTTACAAAGATTTAATCTTTATACATTAAAATGGTCTAGTGACATGATAGGTACCTTGATTGAGGTATTTTCATTCAAAGATTCAATCTTAACTCCTTAAAACACCCTTCGTGACGTCAAAGGGAACTCGAATAAGTTTAACTCAAAACTCTTATTTTATACCTTAAAAATGTCTAGTGACATAATGGGTACCTTGATTGAGCTATTTTCATTCAAGGATTCAATCTTTACTCGATAAAACACTCTTCGCGACCTCATAGGGAACTCAAATAAGTTAAACTCAAAACCCTCATTTTTTTCAATGATTCGATCTTTATACATTAAAAAGGTTTAGTGACATAATAAGTACCTTCATTCAAGGATTCAATCTTTACTCTTTAAAACACTCTTCGGGATGTCAAAAGGAACTCGAATAAGTTTAGCTCAAAACTCTCATTTCTTTTTTTTCAAAGTTTCAATCTTTAAACATTAAAAAGATCGAGTGACATAATAGGTACCTTCATTGGGAACTCGAGTAAGTTAAATCAAAACCCCCATTTTTTTTTTCAAAGATTCATTCTTTATACATTGAAAAGGTCTAGTAATACAATACGTACATTGATTGAGGTAATTTCACTGAAAGATTCAATCTACACTCAATGAAACACGCATCGTGACGTCAAAGGGAACTCAAATAAGTTGAACTCAAAACTCCTATTTCTTTCAACGATTAGTGTTTATACATTAAAATGGTCTAGTGTCGTAATAGGAAACTTGATTGAGGTAGTTTAATTCAAAGATTCAATTTTTACTCATTAAAACATTATTCGGGACGTCAAAGGGAACTCGAATAAGTTTAGCTCAAAACTCTCATTTTCTTTCAAAGATTCAATCTTTATAACATAAAAAGGTTCAGTGACATGACAGGTACCTTGATTGAAGTGTTTTCATTCGTAGATTCAATATTTAGTCATTAAAACACTTTTCGTGAATTCATAGGGAACTTGAATAAGTTAAACTCGAAACTCCCATTTTCCTTCAAAGATTCAATCTTTATACATTAAAAAGGTCCAGTAGCATAATTGGCATCTTGGTTGAGGTATTTTCATTCAAAGATTCAATATTTAGTAATTAAAACACTTTCACGACTTTATTGTCAACTCGAATAAGTTTAACTCAAAACTCTCATTTTCTTTCAGAGATACAATACTTATACATGAAAAAGGTCTGGTGACATAATAGTTACCTTGATTGAAGTAATTTCATTCAAAGATTCAATCCTTGCTCATTGAAACACTCGTCGTGACGTCAAACGGAATTCGAATAAGTTGAACTCCAAACTCTTATTTTCTTTCAAATATTGAATCTGTATACATTAAAATGGTCTAGTGACTTAATAGGTACCTCGATTGTGGTATTTTCACACAAAAATTCAATCTTTACTCATTAAAACACTCTTTGGGACGTCAAAGGGAACTCGCATAAGTTCAACTCAAAACTCTCATTTTCTTTCAAAGATTCAATCTTTATACATTAAAAAGTTCAAGTGACATAATAGGTACCCTGATTGAGTTAATTTCATTCAAAGATTCAATCTTTACTCATTAAAACACTCTCCGTGACGTCAAAGTGAAATCGAATTAGTTTGACTCAAAACTCCCATTTTATTTCAAAGATTTGATCTTTGTACATTAAAATGGTCTAGTGACTTCATAGGTACCTTAATTGAGGTGTTTTCATTTAAAGATTCAATCTTTACTCATTAAAACATTCTTCGGGATGTCCAAGGGCACTCGAATAAGTTTAACTCAAAACACTCATTTCCTTTCCAAGGTTCAATCTTTATACGTTAAAAAGGTCTAGTGACATAATAGGTACCCTGATGGAGGTACTTTCATTCAGAATGATTCAATCTTTGATCATTAAAACACTCTTCGCGACTTCATAGGGAACTCGAATAAGTTAAACTCAAAACTTTCATTTTCTTTCAGATATTCAATCTTTAGACATTAAAAAGGTCTAGTGAGGTAATAAGAACCTTGATTGGGGTAATTTCATTCAAAGATTTAGTTTTTACACTTTAAAACACTCTTCGCGACGTCAAACAAAACTCGAATAAGTTTAACTCAAAACTCTCGTTTTCTTACAAAGATTTAATCTTTATACATTAAAATGGTCTAGTGACATGATAGGTACCTTGATTGAGGTATTTTCATTCAAAGATTCAATCTTAACTCCTTAAAACACCCTTCGTGACGTCAAAGGGAACTCGAATAAGTTTAACTCAAAACTCTTATTTTATACCTTAAAAATGTCTAGTGACATAATAGGTACCTTGATTGAGCTATTTTCATTCAAGGATTCAATCTTTACTCGATAAAACACTCTTCGCGACCTCATAGGGAACTCAAATAAGTTAAACTCAAAACCCTCATTTTTTTCAATGATTCGATCTTTATACATTAAAAAGGTTTAGTGACATAATAAGTACCTTCATTCAAGGATTCAATCTTTACTCTTTAAAACACTCTTCGGGATGTCAAAAGGAACTCGAATAAGTTTAGCTCAAAACTCTCATTTCTTTTTTTTCAAAGTTTCAATCTTTAAACATTAAAAAGATCGAGTGACATAATAGGTACCTTCATTGGGAACTCGAGTAAGTTAAATCAAAACCCTCATTTTTTTTTTTACAAAGATTCATTCTTTATACAATGAAAAGGTCAAGTGATACAATACGTACATTGATTGAGGTAATTTCACTGAAAGATTCAATCTACACTCAATGAAACACGCATCGTGACGTCAAAGGGAACTCAAATAAGTTGAACTCAAAACTCCTATTTTCTTTCAACGATTAGTGTTTATACATTAAAATGGTCTAGTGTCGTAATAGGAAACTTGATTGAGGTAGTTTAATTCAAAGATTCAATTTTTACTCATTAAAACATTATTCGGGACGTCAAAGGGAACTCGAATAAGTTTAGCTCAAAACTCTCATTTTCTTTCAAAGATTCAATCTTTATAACATAAAAAGGTTCAGTGACATGACAGGTACCTTGATTGAAGTGTTTTCATTCGTAGATTCAATATTTAGTCATTAAAACACTTTTCGTGAATTCATGGGGAACTTGAATAAGTTAAACTCGAAACTCTCATTTTCCTTCAAAGATTCAATCTTTATACATTAAAAAGGTCCAGGTGCATAATTGGCATCGTGGTTGAGGTATTTTCATTCAAAGATTCAATATTTAGTCATTAAAACACTTTCACGACTTTATTGTCAACTCGAATAAGTTTCACTCAAAACTCTCATTTTCTTTCAGAGATACAATACTTATACATGAAAAATGGTCTGGTGACATAATAGTTACCTTGATTGAAGTAATTTCATTCAAAGATTCAATCCTTGCTCATTGAAACACTCGTCGTGACGTCAAACGGAATTCGAATAAGTTGAACTCCAAACTCTTATTTTCTTTCAAATATTGAATCTGTATACATTAAAATGGTCTAGTGACTTAATAGGTACCTCGATTGTGGTATTTTCATACAAAAATTCAATCTTTACTCATTAAAACACTCTTTTGGGACGTCAAAGGGAACTCGCATAAGTTCAACTCAAAACTCTCATTTTCTTTCAAAGATTCAATCTTTATACATTAAAAAGTTCAAGTGACATAATAGGTACCCTGATTGAGTTAATTTCATTCAAAGATTCAATCTTTACTCATTAAAACACTCTCTGTGACGTCAAAGTGAAATCGAATTAGTTTGACTCAAAACTCCCATTTTATTTCAAAGATTTGATCTTTGTACATTAGAATGGTCTAGTGACTTCATAGGTACCTTGATTGAGGTGTTTTCATTTAAAGATTCAATCTTTACTCATTAAAACATTCTTCGGGACGTCCAAGGGCACTCGAATAAGTTTAACTCAAAACACTCATTTCCTTTCCAAGGTTCAATCTTTATACGTTAAAAAGGTCTAGTGACATAATAGGTACCCTGATGGAGGTACTTTCATTCAGAAGGATTCAATATTTGATCATTAAAACACTCTTCGCGACTTCATAGGGAACTCGAATAAGTTAAACTCGAAACTTTCATTTTCTTTCAGATATTCAATCTTTAGACATTAAAAAGGTCTAGTGAGGTAATACGAACCTTGATTGGGGTAATTTCATTCAAAGATTTAGTTTTTACACTTTAAAACACTCTTCGCGACGTCAAACAAAACTCAAATAAGTTCAACTCAAAACTCTCGTTTTCTTACAAAGATTTAATCTTTATACATTAAAATGGTCTAGTGACATGATAGGTACCTTGATTGAGGTATTTTCATTCAAAGATTCAATC
This sequence comes from Cornus florida, assembly GCF_030987335.1. Taxonomy (NCBI): domain Eukaryota; kingdom Viridiplantae; phylum Streptophyta; class Magnoliopsida; order Cornales; family Cornaceae; genus Cornus; species Cornus florida. The sequence continues at coordinate 11,648 of NW_026775704.1, read as the reverse complement.
TTAACTCCTTAAAACACCCTTCGTGACGTCAAAGGGAACTCAAATAAGTTTAACTCAGAACTCTTATTTTATACCTTAAAAATGTCTAGTGACATAATAGGTACCTTGATTGAGCTATTTTCATTCAAGGATTCAATCTTTACTCGATAAAACACTCTTCGCGACCTCATAGGGAACTCAAATAAGTTAAACTCAAAACCCTCATTTTTTTCAATGATTCGATCTTTATACATTAAAAAGGTTTAGTGACATAATAAGTACCTTCATTCAAGGATTCAATCTTTACTCTTTAAAACACTCTTCGGGATGTCAAAAGGAACTCGAATAAGTCTAGCTCAAAACTCTCATTTCTTTTTTTTTCAAAGTTTCAATCTTTAAACATTAAAAAGATCGAGTGACATAATAGGTACCTTCATTGGGAACTCGAGTAAGTTAAATCAAAACCCTCATTTTTTTTTTACAAAGATTCATTCTTTATACATTGAAAAGGTCTAGTGATACAATACGTACATTGATTGAGGTAATTTCACTGAAAGATTCAATCTACACTCAATGAAACACGCATCGTGACGTCAAAGGGAACTCAAATAAGTTGAACTCAAAACTCCTATTTTCTTTCAACGATTAGTGTTTATACATTAAAATGGTCTAGTGTCGTAATAGGAAACTTGATTGAGGTAGTTTAATTCAAAGATTCAATTTTTACTCATTAAAACATTATTCGGGACGTCAAAGGGAACTCGAATAAGTTTAGCTCAAAACTCTCATTTTCTTTCAAAGATTCAATATTTATAACATAAAAAGGTTCAGTGACATGACAGGTACCTTGATTGAAGTGTTTTCATTCGTAGATTCAATATTTAGTCATTAAAACACTTTTCGTGAATTCATAGGGAACTTGAATAAGTTAAACTCGAAACTCTCATTTTCCTTCAAAGATTCAATCTTTATATATTAAAAAGGTCCAGTAGCATAATTGGCATCTTGGTTGAGGTATTTTCATTCAAAGATTCAATATTTAGTCATTAAAACACTTTCACGACTTTATTGTCAACTCGAATAAGTTTAACTCAAAACTCTCATTTTCTTTCAGAGATACAATACTTATACATGAAAAAGGTCTGGTGACATAATAGTTACTTTGATTGAAGTAATTTCATTCAAAGATTCAATCCTTGCTCATTGAAACACTCGTCGTGACGTCAAACGGAATTCGAATAAGTTGAACTCCAAACTCTTATTTTCTTTCAAATATTGAATCTGTATACATTAAAATGGTCTAGTGACTTAATAGGTACCTCGATTGTGGTATTTTCATACAAAAATTCAATCTTTACTCATTAAAACAGTCTTTGGGACGTCAAAGGGAACTCGCATAAGTTCAACTCAAAACTCTCATTTTCTTTCAAAGATTCAATCTTTATACATTAAAAAGTTCAAGTGACATAATAGGTACCCTGATTGAGTTAATTTCATTCAAAGATTCAATCTTTACTCATTAAAACACTCTCCGTGACGTCAAAGTGAAATCGAATTAGTTTGACTCAAAACTCCCATTTTATTTCAAAGATTTGACCTTTGTACATTAAAATGGTCTAGTGACTTCATAGGTACCTTGATTGAGGTGTTTTCATTTAAAGATTCAATCTTTACTCATTAAAACATTCTTCAGGACGTCCAAGGGCACTCGAATAAGTTTAACTCAAAACACTCATTTCCTTTCCAAGGCTCAATCTTTATACGTTAAAAAGGTCTAGTGACATAATAGGTACCCTGATGGAGGTACTTTCATTCAGAATGATTCAATCTTTGATCATTAAAACACTCTTCGCGACTTCATAGGGAACTCGAATAAGTTAAACTCGAAACTTTCATTTTCTTTTAGATATTCAATCTTTAGACATTAAAAAGGTCTAGTGAGGTAATACGAACCTTGATTGGGGTAATTTCATTCAAAGATTTAGTTTTTACACTTTAAAACACTCTTCGCGACGTCAAACAAAACTCGAATAAGTTCAACTCAAAACTCTCGTTTTCTTACAAAGATTTAATCTTTATACATTAAAATGGTCTAGTGACATGATAGGTACCTTGATTAAGGTATTTTCATTCAAAGATTCAATCTTAACTCCTTAAAACACCCTTCGTGACGTCAAAGGGAACTCGAATAAGTTTAACTCAAAACTCTTATTTTATACCTTAAAAATGTCTAGTGACATAATAGGTACCTTGATTGAGCATTTTCATTCAAGGATTCAATCTTTACTCGATAAAACACTCTTCGCAACCTCATAGGGAACTCAAATAAGTTAAACTCAAAACCCTCATTTTTTTCAATGATTCGATCTTTATACATTAAAAAGGTTTAGTGATATAATAAGTACCTTCATTCAAGGATTCAATCTTTACTCTTTAAAACACTCTTCGGGATGTCAAAAGGAACTCGAAAAAGTTTAGCTCAAAACTCTCATTTCTTTTTTTTCAAAGTTTCAATCTTTAAACATTAAAAAGATCGAGTGACATAATAGGTACCTTCATTAGGAACTCGTGTAAGTTAAATCAAAACCCTCATTTTTTTTTTTACAAAGATTCATTCTTTATACATTGAAAAGGTCTAGTGATACAATACGTACATTGATTGAGGTAATTTCACTGAAAGATTCAATCTATACTCAATGAAACACGCATCGTGACGTCAAAAGGAACTCAAATAAGTTGAACTCAAAACTCCTATTTTCTTTCAACGATAAGTGTTTATACATTAAAATGGTCTAGTGTCGTAATAGGAAACTTGATTGAGGTAGTTTAATTCAAAGATTCAATTTTTACTCATTAAAACATTATTCGGGATGTCAAAGGGAACTCGAATAAGTTTAGCTCAAAACTCTCATTTTCTTTCAAAGATTCAATCTTTATAACATAAAAAGGTTCAGTGACATGACAGGTACCTTGATTGAAGTGTTTTCATTCGTAGATTCAATATTTAGTCATTAAAACACTTTTCGTGAATTCATAGGGAACTTGAATAAGTTAAACTCGAAACTCTCATTTTCCTTCAAAGATTCAATCTTTATACATTAAAAAGGTCCAGTAGCATAATTGGCATCTTGGTTGAGGTATTTTCATTCAAAGATTCAATATTTAGTCATTAAAACACTTTCACGACTTTATTGTCAACTCGAATAAGTTTAACTCAAAACTCTCATTTTCTTTCAGAGATACAATACTTATACATGAAAAAGGTCTGGTGACATAATAGTTACCTTGATTGAAGTAATTTCATTCAAAGATTCAATCCTTGCTCATTGAAACACTCGTCGTGACGTCAAACAGAATTCGAATAAGTTGAACTCCAAACTCTTATTTTCTTTCAAATATTGAATCTGTATACATTAAAATGGTCTAGTGACTTAATAGGTACCTCGATTGTGGTATTTTCATACAAAAATTCAATCTTTACTCATTAAAACACTCTTTGGGACGTCAAAGGGAACTCGCATAAGTTCAACTCAAAACTCTCATTTTCTTTCAAAGATTCAATCTTTATACATTAAAAAGTTCAAGTGACATAATAGGTACCCTGATTGAGTTAATTTCATTCAAAGATTCAATCTTTACTCATTAAAACACTCTCCGTGACGTCAAAGTGAAATCGAATTAGTTTGACTCAAAACTCCCATTTTATTTCAAAGATTTAACCTTTGTACATTAAAATGGTCTAGTGACTTCATAGGTACCTTGATTGAGGTGTTTTCATTTAAAGATTCAATCTTTACTCATTAAAACATTCTTCAGGACGTCCAAGGGCACTCGAATAAGTTTAACTCAAAACACTCATTTACTTTCCAAGGTTCAATCTTTATACGTTAAAAAGGTCTAGTGACATAATAGGTACCCTGATGGAGGTACTTTCATTCAGAAGGATTCAATATTTGATCATTAAAACACTCTTCGCGACTTCATAGGGAACTCGAATAAGTTAAACTCGAAACTTTCATTTTCTTTTAGATATTCAATCTTTAGACATTAAAAAGGTCTAGTGAGGTAATACGAACCTTGATTGGGGTAATTTCATTCAAAGATTTAGTTTTTACACTTTAAAACACTCTTCGCGACGTCAAACAAAACTCGAATAAGTTCAACTCAAAACTCTCGTTTTCTTACAAAGATTTAATCTTTATACATTAAAATGGTCTAGTGACATGATAGGTTCCTTGATTAAGGTATTTTCATTCAAAGATTCAATCTTAACTCCTTAAAACACCCTTCGTGACGTCAAAGGGAACTCGAATAAGTTTAACTCAAAACTCTTATTTTATACCTTAAAAATGTCTAGTGACATAATAGGTACCTTGATTGAGCTATTTTCATTCAAGGATTCAATCTTTACTCGATAAAACACTCTTCGCGACCTCATAGGGAACTCAAATAAGTTAAACTCAAAACCCTCATTTTTTTCAATGATTCGATCTTTATACATTAAAAAGGTTTAGTGATATAATTAGTACCTTCATTCAAGGATTCAATCTTTACTCTTTAAAACACTCTTCGGGATGTCAAAAGGAACTCGAATAAGTTTAGCTCAAAACTCTCATTTCTTTTTTTTCAAAGTTACAATCTTTAAACATTAAAAAGATCGAGTGACATAATAGGTACCTTCATTGCGAACTCGAGTAAGTTAAATCAAAACCCTCATTTTTTTTTTACAAAGATTCATTCTTTATACATTGAAAAGGTCTAGTGATACAATACATACATTGATTGAGGTAATTTCACTGAAAGATTCAATCTACACTCAATGAAACACGCATCGTGACGTCAAAGGGAACTCAAATAAGTTGAACTCAAAACTCCTATTTTCTTTCAACGATTAGTGTTTATACATTAAAATGGTCTAGTGTCGTAATAGGAAACTTGATTGAGGTAGTTTAATTCAAAGATTCAATTTTTACTCATTAAAACATTATTCGGGACGTCAAAGGGAACTCGAATAAGTTTAGCCCAAAACTCTCATTTTCTTTCAAAGATTCAATCTTTATAACATAAAAAGGTTCAGTGACATGACAGGTACCTTGATTGAAGTGTTTTCATTCGTAGATTCAATATTTAGTCATTAAAACACTTTTCGTGAATTCATAGGGAACTTGAATAAGTTAAACTCGAAACTCTCATTTTCCTTCAAAGATTCAATCTTTATACATTAAAAAGGTCCAGTAGCATAATTGGCATCTTGGTTGAGGTATTTTCATTCAAAGATTCAATATTTAGTCATTAAAACACTTTCACGACTTTATTGTCAACTCGAATAAGTTTAACTCAAAACTCTCATTTTCTTTCAGAGATACAATACTTATACATGAAAAAGGTCTGGTGACATAATAGTTACCTTGATTGAAGTAATTTCATTCAAAGATTCAATCCTTGCTCATTGAAACACTCGTCGTGACGTCAAACGGAATTCGAATAAGTTGAACTCCAAACTCTTATTTTCTTTCAAATATTGAATCTGTATACATTAAAATGGTCTAGTGACTTAATAGGTACCTCGACTGTGGTATTTTCATGCAAAAATTCAATCTTTACTCATTAAAACACTCTTTGGGACGTCAAAGGGAACTCGCATAAGTTCAACTCAAAACTCTCAATTTCTTTCAAAGATTCAATCTTTATACATTAAAAAGTTCAAGTGACATAATAGGTACCCTGATTGAGTTAATTTCATTCAAAGATTCAATCTTTACTCATTAAAACACTCTCCGTGACGTCAAAGTGAAATCGAATTAGTTTGACTCAAAACTCCCATTTTATTTCAAAGATTTGATCTTTGTACATTAAAATGGTCTAGTGACTTCATAGGTACCTTGATTGAGGTGTTTTCATTTAAAGATTCAATCTTTACTCATTAAAACATTCTTCAGGACGTCCAAGGGCACTCGAATAAGTTTAACTCAAAACACTCATTTCCTTTCCAAGGTTCAATCTTTATACGTTAAAAAGGTCTAGTGACATAATAGGTACCCTGATGGAGGTACTTTCATTCAGAAGGATTCAATATTTGATCATTAAAACACTCTTCGCGACTTCACAGGGAACTCGAATAAGTTAAACCCGAAACTTTCATTTTCTTTCAGATATTCAATCTTAAGACATTAAAAAGGTCTAGTGAGATAATACGAACCTTGATTGGGGTAATTTCATTCAAAGATTTAGTTTTTACACTTTAAAACACTCTTCGCGACGTCAAACAAAACTCGAATAAGTTCAACTCAAAACTCTCGTTTTCTTACAAAGATTTAATCTTTATACATTAAAATGGTCTAGTGACATGATAGGTACCTTGATTGAGGTATTTTCATTCAAAGATTCAATCTTAACTCCTTAAAACACCCTTCGTGACGTCAAAGGGAACTCGAATAAGTTTAACTCAAAACTCTTATTTTATACCTTAAAAATGTCTAGTGACATAATAGGTACCTTGATTGAGCTATTTTCATTCAAGGATTCAATCTTTACTCGATAAAACACTCTTCGCGACCTCATAGGGAACTCAATGAAGTTAAACTCAAAACCCTCATTTTTTTCAATGATTCGATCTTTATACATTAAAAAGGTTTAGTGACATAATAAGTACCATCATTCAAGGATTCAATCTTTACTCTTTAAAACACTCTTCGGGATGTCAAAAGGAACTCGAATAAGTTTAGCTCAAAACTCTCATTTCATTATTTTCAAAGTTTCAATCTTTAAACATTAAAAAGATCGAGTGACATAATAGGTACCTTCATTGGGAACTCGAGTAAGTTAAATCAAAACCCTCATTTTTTTTTTACAAAGATTCATTCTTTATACATTGAAAAGGTCTAGTGATACAATACGTACATTGATTGAGGTAATTTCACTGAAAGATTCAATCTACACTCAATGAAACACGCATCGTGACGTCAAAGGGAACTCAAATAAGTTGAACTCAAAACTCCTATTTTCTTTCAACGATTAGTGTTTATACATTAAAATGGTCTAGTGTCGTAATAGGAAACTTGATTGAGGTAGTTTAATTCAAAGATTCAATTTTTACTCATTAAAACATTATTCGGGACGTCAAAGGGAACTCGAATAAGTTTAGCTCAAAACTCTCATTTTCTTTTAAAGATTCAATCTTTATAACATAAAAAGGTTCAGTGACATGACAGGTACCTTGATTGAAGTGTTTTCATTCGTAGATTCAATATTTAGTCATTAAAACACTTTTCGTGAATTCATAGGGAACTTGAATAAGTTAAACTCGAAACTCTCATTTTCCTTCAAAGATTCAATCTTTATACATTAAAAAGGTCCAGTAGCATAATTGGCATCTTGGTTGAGGTATTTTCATTCAAAGATTCAATATTTAGTCATTAAAACACTTTCACGACTTTATTGTCAACTCGAATAAGTTTAACTCAAAACTCTCATTTTCTTTCAGAGATACAATACTTATACATGAAAAAGGTCTGGTGACATAATAGTTACCTTGATTGAAGTAATTTCATTCAAAGATTCAATCCTTGCTCATTGAAACACTCGTCGTGACGTCAAACGGAATTCGAATAAGTTGAACTCCAAACTCTTATTTTCTTTCAAATATTGAATCTGTATACATTAAAATGGTCTAGTGACTTAATAGGTACCTCGATTGTGGTATTTTCATACAAAAATTCAATCTTTACTCATTAAAACACTCTTTGGGACGTCAAAGGGAACTCGCATAAGTTCAACTCAAAACTCTCATTTTCTTTCAAAGATTCAATCTTTATACATTAAAAAGTTCAAGTGACATAATAGGTACCCTGATTGAGTTAATTTCATTCAAAGATTCAATCTTTACTCGTTAAAACACCCTCCGTGACGTCAAAGTGAAATCGAATTAGTTTGACTCAAAACTCCCATTTTATTTCAAAGATTTGATCTTTGTACATTAAAATGGTCTAGTGACTTCATAGCTACCTTGATTGAGGTGTTTTCATTTAAAGATTCAATCTTTAGTCGTTAAAACATTCTTCGGGACGTCCAAGGGCACTCGAATAAGTTTAACTCAAAACACTCATTTCCTTTCCAAGGTTCAATCTTTATACGTTAAAAAGGTCTAGTGACATAATAGGTACCCTGATGGAGGTACTTTCATTCAGAAGGATTCAATCTTTGATCATTAAAACACTCTTCGCGACTTCATAGGGAACTCGAATAAGTTAAACTCGAAACTTTCATTTTCTTTCAGATATTCAATCTTTAGACATTAAAAAGGTCTAGTGAGGTAATACGAACCTTGATTGGGGTAATTTCATTCAAAGATTTAGTTTTTACACTTTAAAACACTCTTCGCGACGTCAAACAAAACTCGAATAAGTTCAACTCAAAACTCTCGTTTTCTTACAAAGATTTAATCTTTATACATTAAAATGGTCTAGTGACATGATAGGTACCTTGATTGAGGTATTTTCATTCAAAGATTCAATCTTAACTCCTTAAAACACCCTTCGTGACGTCAAAGGGAACTCGAATAAGTTTAACTCAAAACTCTTATTTTATACCTTAAAAATGTCTAGTGACATAATAGGTACCTTGATTGAGCTATTTTCATTCAAGGATTCAATCTTTACTCGATAAAACACTCTTCGCGACCTCATAGGGAACTCAAATAAGTTAAACTCAAAACCCTCATTTTTTTCAATGATTCGATCTTTATACATTAAAAAGGTTTAGTGACATAATAAGTACCTTCATTCAAAGATTCAATCTTTACTCTTTAAAACACTCTTCGGGATGTCAAAAGGAACTCGAATAAGTTTAGCTCAAAACTCTCATTTCTTTTTTTTCAAAGTTTCAATCTTTAAACATTAAAAAGATCGAGTGACATAATAGGTACCTTCATTGGGAACTCGAGTAAGTTAAATCAAAACCCTCATTTTTTTTTTACAAAGATTCATTCTTTATACATTGAAAAGGTCTAGTGATACAATACGTACATTGATTGAGGTAATTTCACTGAAAGATTCAATCTACACTCAATGAAACACGCATCGTGACGTCAAAGGGAACTCAAATAAGTTGAACTCAAAACTCCTATTTTCTTTCAACGATTAGTGTTTATACATTAAAATGGTCTAGTGTCGTAATAGGAAACTTGATTGAGGTAGTTTAATTCAAAGATTCAATTTTTACTCATTAAAACATTATTCGGGACATCAAAGGGAACTCGAATAAGTTTAGCTCAAAACTCTCATTTTCTTTCAAAGATTCAATCTTTATAACATAAAAAGGTTCAGTGACATGACAGGTACCTTGATTGAAGTGTTTTCATTCGTAGATTAAATATTTAGTCATTAAAACACTTTTCGTGAATTCATAGGGAACTTGAATAAGTTAAACTCGAAACTCTCATTTTCCTTCAAAGATTCAATCTTTATACATTAAAAAGGTCCAGTAGCATAATTGGCATCTTGGTTGAGGTATTTTCATTCAAAGATTCAATATTTAGTCATTATAACACTTTCATGACTTTATTGTCAACTCGAATAAGTTTAACTCAAAACTCTCATTTTCTTTCAGAGATACAATACTTATACATGAAAAAGGTCTGGTGACATAATAGTTACCTTTATTGAAGTAATTTCATTCAAAGATTCATTCCTTGCTTATTGAAACACTCGTCGTGACGTCAAACGGAATTCGAATAAGTTGAACTCCAAACTCTTATTTTCTTTCAAATATTGAATCTGTATACATTAAAATGGTCTAGTGACTTAATAGGTACCTCGATTGTGGTATTTTCATACAAAAATTCAATCTTTACTCATTAAAACACTCTTTGGGACGTCAAAGGGAACTCGCATAAGTTCAACTCAAAACTCTCATTTTCTTTCAAAGATTCAATCTTTCTACTTTAAAAAGTTCAAGTGACATAATAGGTACCCTGATTGAGTTAATTTCATTCAAAGATTCAATCTTTACTCATTAAAACACTCTCCGTGACGTCAAAGTGAAATCGAATTAGTTTGACTCAAAACTCCCATTTTATTTCAAAGATTTGATCTTTGTACATTAAAATGGTCTAGTGACTTCGTAGGTACCTTGATTGAGGTGTTTTCATTTAAAGATTCAATCTTTACTCATTAAAACATTCTTCGGGACGTCCAAGGGCACTCGAATAAAACACTCATTTCCTTTCCAAGGTTCAATCTTTATACGTTAAAAAGGTCTAGTGACATAATAGGTACCCTGATGGAGGTACTTTCATTCAGAAGGATTCAATATTTGATCATTAAAACACTCTTCGCGACTTCATAGGGAACTCGAATAAGTTAAACTCGAAACTTTCATTTTCTTTCAGATATTCAATCTTTAGACATTAAAAAGGTCTAGTGAGGTAATACGAACCTTGATTGGGGTAATTTCATTCAAAGATTTAGTTTTTACACTTTAAAACACTCTTCGCGACGTCAAACAAAACTCGAATAAGTTCAACTCAAAACTCTCGTTTTCTTACAAAGATTTAATCTTTATACATTAAAATGGTCTAGTGACATGATAGGTACCTTGATTGAGGTATTTTCATTCAAAGATTCAATCTTAACTCCTTAAAACACCCTTCGTGACGTCAAAGGGAACTCGAATAAGTTTAACTCAAAACTCTTATTTTATACCTTAAAAATGTCTAGTGACATAATAGGTACCTTGATTGAGCTATTTTCATTCAAGGATTCAATCTTTACTCGATAAAACACTCTTCGCGACCTCATAGGGAACTCAAATAAGTTAAACTCAAAACCCTCATTTTTTTCAATGATTCGATCTTTATACATTAAAAAGGTTTAGTGATATAATTAGTACCTTCATTCAAGGATTCAATCTTTACTCTTTAAAACACTCTTCGGGATGTCAAAAGGAACTCGAATAAGTTTAGCTCAAAACTCTCATTTCTTTTTTTTCAAAGTTACAATCTTTAAACATTAAAAAGATCGAGTGACATAATAGGTACCTTCATTGCGAACTCGAGTAAGTTAAATCAAAACCCTCATTTTTTTTTTACAAAGATTCATTCTTTATACATTGAAAAGGTCTAGTGATACAATACATACATTGATTGAGGTAATTTCACTGAAAGATTCAATCTACACTCAATGAAACACGCATCGTGACGTCAAAGGGAACTCAAATAAGTTGAACTCAAAACTCCTATTTTCTTTCAACGATTAGTGTTTATACATTAAAATGGTCTAGTGTCGTAATAGGAAACTTGATTGAGGTAGTTTAATTCAAAGATTCAATTTTTACTCATTAAAACATTATTCGGGACGTCAAAGGGAACTCGAATAAGTTTAGCTCAAAACTCTCATTTTCTTTCAAAGATTCAATCTTTATAACATAAAAAGGTTCAGTGACATGACAGGTACCTTGATTGAAGTGTTTTCATTCGTAGATTCAATATTTAGTCATTAAAACACTTTTCGTGAATTCATAGGGAACTTGAATAAGTTAAACTCGAAACTCTCATTTTCCTTCAAAGATTCAATCTTTATACATTAAAAAGGTCCAGTAGCATAATTGGCATCTTGGTTGAGGTATTTTCATTCAAAGATTCAATATTTAGTCATTAAAACACTTTCACGACT
>NW_026775703.1:7500-10000 GCF_030987335.1 Cornus florida | reverse complement strand
TAGAAGCCTAAGAAATGCTTTGCTCGAGACGGATTTCGATTTGGAGGTCCCCCGAGTTAAGTTTGCCCTTTATGACTCCTCGCCCGCATGCTCGTGCACACCGGCGTGCACGTGGGCATCGTATGCTAAAAAATGAAGTTTGGAGTTTGGGTTTGAAAATTTTACGGGAACTTCCTAGAAGCCTAAGAAATGCTTTGCTCGAGACGGATTTCGATTTGGAGGTCCGCCGTGTTAATTTTGCCAATTACGGCTCCTCGCCCGCACGCTCGTGCACCCCGACGTGCACACCGGCGCGCACTGTGGGCATCGTATGCTAAAAAATGAAGTTTGGAGTTTGGGTTTGAAAATTTTACGGGAACTTCCTAGAAGCCTAAGAAATGCTTTGCTCGAGACGGATTTCGATTTGGAGGTCCCCCGAGTTAATTTTGCCCATTACGACTCCTCGCCCGCACGCTCGTGCACCCCGGCGTGCACGTGGGCATAGTATGCTAAAAAATGAAGTTTGGAGTTTGGGTTCGGAAATTTTATGGGAGCTTCCTAGAAGCCTAAGAACTGCTTTGCTCGAGACGGATTTTGATTTGGAGATCCCCCGAGTTAGTTTTGCCCATTATGACTCCTCCCCCGCACGCTCAAGCACCCCCGCGTGCACGGGGGCATCGTATGCTAAAAAATGAAGTTTGGAGTTTGGGTTTGGAAATTTTATGGGAGCTTCCTAGAAGCCTAAGAAGTGCTTTGCTCGAGACGGATTTCGATTTGGAGGTCCCCCGAGTTAATTTTGCCCATTATGACTCCTCGCCCGCACGCTTAAGCACCCCCGCGTGCACGTGGGCATTGTGTGCTAAAAAATGAAGTTTGGAGTTTGGGTTTGAAAATTTTACGGGAACTTCCTAGAAGCCTAAGAAATGCTTTGCTCGAGACGGATTTCGATTTGGAGGTCCCCCGAGTTAATTTTGCCCATTACGACTCCTCGCCCGCACGCTCGTGCACCCCGGCGTGCACGTGGGCATCGTATGCTAAAAAATGAAGTTTGGAGTTTGGGTTTGAAAATTTTATGGGAGCTTCCTAGAAGCTTAAGAAGTGTTTTGCTCGAGACGGATTTCGATTTGGAGGTCCCCCGAGTCAATGTTGCCCATTATGGCTCCTCTCCCGCATGCTCAAGCACCCCTGCGTGCACGTGGGCATTGTATGCTAAAAAATAAAGTTTGGAGTTTGGGTTTGGAAGTTTTATGGGAGCTTCCTTGAAGCTTAAGAAGTGTTTTGCTCGAGACGGATTTCGATTTGGAGGTCCCCCGAGTCAATGTTGCCCATTATGGCTCCTCGCCCGCACGCTCAAGCACCCCGGCGTGCACGTGGGCATTGTATGCTAAAAAATAAAGTTTGGAGTTTGGGTTTGGAAGTTTTATGGGAGCTTCCTAGAAGCTTAAGAAGTGTTTTGCTCGAGACGGATTTCGATTTGGAGGTCCCCCGAGTCAATGTTGCCCATTATGGCTCCTCTCCCGCATGCTCAAGCACCCCTGCGTGCACACCGGCGTGCACGTGGGCATTGTAGGCTAAAAAATGAAGTTTGGAGTTTGGGTTTGGAAATTTTATGGGAGCTTCCTTGAAGCCTAAGAAGTGTTTTGCTCGAAACGGAATTCGATTTGGAGGTCCCCCGAGTCAATTTTGCCCATTACGACTCCTCGCTCGCATGCAATATCTACTCCTGTCAGAGCTGTGGTTTTACTTAAGACTACTATAGGGGGGGGGGAGTTCTCAGCACCAAGAGCTGCAAGTAAGGCCATTGCTTGCTTTGCAGTCTCGATTGCTCTACTAGTGAATAGTAGATGTCTTGGTTAGCTTGGAACGAAAAAAAAAATTTTTTGGGGAAAAAAAAAAAAAAAAGTTTTTGTGAAAAAAAATTTTTCGAAAAAAAAAAAAAAAAAAAAAATTTTTTTGGATGCCTCGGTCTTCTATTTGTTTTGCTTGGGTAGATTAGGAAAAAAAAAAAAAAAAATTTTTTTGTTGGATGCCTCGGTCTTCATATTCTTTCTCGGCTATTTCGAAAAAAAAAAAAAAAAATTCCGGGAAAGAGAAAAAAAAAATTATTTTTTGTTGGTTGCCTCGGTCTTCATGTTCTTTCTCTGGTATATGGGAAAGAAAAAAAAAAAAAAAAAATTTTGGATGCCTCGGTCTTCTTGTTCTCGGTTGGATTTATCGAAAAAAAAAAAAAAAAAAAAAAAAAAAAAAAAAAAAAATTTTGATGCCTCGGTCTTCTTGTTCTTGCTTTGGTATATCGGAGAAAAAAAAAAAAAAATTTTTTGGATGCCTCGGTCTTCTTGTTCATTCTTCGGTATATCAAAAAAAAAAAAAAAAAAAAAAAAAAAAAATTTGAGACTTCGGTCTTCTTGTTCTTGCTTTGGTATATCGGAGAAAAAAAAAAAAAAAAATTTTGGATGCCTCGGTCTTCTTGTTCATTCTTCGGTATATCAAAAAAAAAAAATTTTTTTGAAGCCTCGGTCTT
>NW_026775702.1:15000-17500 GCF_030987335.1 Cornus florida | reverse complement strand
ATACCAAAGCAAGAACAAGAAGACCGAAGTCTCAAATTTTTTTTTTTTTTTTTTTTTTTTTTTTTTTTTTTTGATATACCGAAGAATGAACAAGAAGACCGAGGCATCCAAAAAATTTTTTTTTTTTTTTCTCCGATATACCAAAGCAAGAACAAGAAGACCGAGGCATCAAAATTTTTTTTTTTTTTTTTTTTTTTTTTTTTTTTTTTTTTTTCGATAAATCCAACCGAGAACAAGAAGACCGAGGCATCCAAAATTTTTTTTTTTTTTTTTTCTTTCCCATATACCAGAGAAAGAACATGAAGACCGAGGCAACCAACAAAAAATAATTTTTTTTTTCTCTTTCCCGGAATTTTTTTTTTTTTTTTTCGAAATAGCCGAGAAAGAATATGAAGACCGAGGCATCCAACAAAAAAATTTTTTTTTTTTTTTTTCCTAATCTACCCAAGCAAAACAAATAGAAGACCGAGGCATCCAAAAAAATTTTTTTTTTTTTTTTTTTTTCGAAAAATTTTTTTTCACAAAAACTTTTTTTTTTTTTTTTCCCCAAAAAATTTTTTTTTTCGTTCCAAGCTAACCAAGACATCTACTATTCACTAGTAGAGCAATCGAGACTGCAAAGCAAGCAATGGCCTTACTTGCAGCTCTTGGTGCTGAGAACTCCCCCCCCCCCTATAGTAGTCTTAAGTAAAACCACAGCTCTGACAGGAGTAGATATTGCATGCGAGCGAGGAGTCGTAATGGGCAAAATTGACTCGGGGGACCTCCAAATCGAATTCCGTTTCGAGCAAAACACTTCTTAGGCTTCAAGGAAGCTCCCATAAAATTTCCAAACCCAAACTCCAAACTTCATTTTTTAGCCTACAATGCCCACGTGCACGCCGGTGTGCACGCAGGGGTGCTTGAGCATGCGGGAGAGGAGCCATAATGGGCAACATTGACTCGGGGGACCTCCAAATCGAAATCCGTCTCGAGCAAAACACTTCTTAAGCTTCTAGGAAGCTCCCATAAAACTTCCAAACCCAAACTCCAAACTTTATTTTTTAGCATACAATGCCCACGTGCACGCCGGGGTGCTTGAGCGTGCGGGCGAGGAGCCATAATGGGCAACATTGACTCGGGGGACCTCCAAATCGAAATCCGTCTCGAGCAAAACACTTCTTAAGCTTCAAGGAAGCTCCCATAAAACTTCCAAACCCAAACTCCAAACTTTATTTTTTAGCATACAATGCCCACGTGCACGCAGGGGTGCTTGAGCATGCGGGAGAGGAGCCATAATGGGCAACATTGACTCGGGGGACCTCCAAATCGAAATCCGTCTCGAGCAAAACACTTCTTAAGCTTCTAGGAAGCTCCCATAAAATTTTCAAACCCAAACTCCAAACTTCATTTTTTAGCATACGATGCCCACGTGCACGCCGGGGTGCACGAGCGTGCGGGCGAGGAGTCGTAATGGGCAAAATTAACTCGGGGGACCTCCAAATCGAAATATCCGTCTCGAGCAAAGCATTTCTTAGGCTTCTAGGAAGTTCCCGTAAAATTTTCAAACCCAAACTCCAAACTTCATTTTTTAGCACACAATGCCCACGTGCACGCGGGGGTGCTTAAGCGTGCGGGCGAGGAGTCATAATGGGCAAAATTAACTCGGGGGACCTCCAAATCGAAATCCGTCTCGAGCAAAGCACTTCTTAGGCTTCTAGGAAGCTCCCATAAAATTTCCAAACCCAAACTCCAAACTTCATTTTTTAGCATACGATGCCCCCGTGCACGCGGGGGTGCTTGAGCGTGCGGGGGAGGAGTCATAATGGGCAAAACTAACTCGGGGGATCTCCAAATCAAAATCCGTCTCGAGCAAAGCAGTTCTTAGGCTTCTAGGAAGCTCCCATAAAATTTCCGAACCCAAACTCCAAACTTCATTTTTTAGCATACTATGCCCACGTGCACGCCGGGGTGCACGAGCGTGCGGGCGAGGAGTCGTAATGGGCAAAATTAACTCGGGGGACCTCCAAATCGAAATCCGTCTCGAGCAAAGCATTTCTTAGGCTTCTAGGAAGTTCCCGTAAAATTTTCAAACCCAAACTCCAAACTTCATTTTTTAGCATACGATGCCCACGTGCGCGCCGGTGTGCACGTCGGGGTGCACGAGCGTGCGGGCGAGGAGCCGTAATTGGCAAAATTAACACGGCGGACCTCCAAATCGAAATCCGTCTCGAGCAAAGCATTTCTTAGGCTTCTAGGAAGTTCCCGTAAAATTTTCAAACCCAAACTCCAAACTTCATTTTTTAGCATACGATGCCCACGTGCACGCCGGTGTGCACGAGCATGCGGGCGAGGAGTCATAAAGGGCAAACTTAACTCGGGGGACCTCCAAATCGAAATCCGTCTCGAGCAAAGCATTTCTTAGGCTTCTAGGAAGCTCCCATAAAATTTTCAAACCCAAACTCCAAACTTCATTTTTTAGCACACAATGCCCACGTGCACGCGGGGGTGCTTAAGCGTG
>NW_026775701.1:32500-35000 GCF_030987335.1 Cornus florida | reverse complement strand
ATGCTTTGCTCGAGACGGATTTCGATTTGGAGGTCCCCCGAGTTAAGTTTGCCCTTTATGACTCCTCGCCCGCATGCTCGTGCACACCGGCGTGCACGTGGGCATCGTATGCTAAAAAATGAAGTTTGGAGTTTGGGTTTGAAAATTTTACGGGAACTTCCTAGAAGCCTAAGAAATGCTTTGCTCGAGACGGATTTCGATTTGGAGGTCCGCCGTGTTAATTTTGCCAATTACGGCTCCTCGCCCGCACGCTCGTGCACCCCGACGTGCACACCGGCGCGCACGTGGGCATCGTATGCTAAAAAATGAAGTTTGGAGTTTGGGTTTGAAAATTTTACGGGAACTTCCTAGAAGCCTAAGAAATGCTTTGCTCGAGACGGATTTCGATTTGGAGGTCCCCCGAGTTAATTTTGCCCATTACGACTCCTCGCCCGCACGCTCGTGCACCCCGGCGTGCACGTGGGCATAGTATGCTAAAAAATGAAGTTTGGAGTTTGGGTTCGGAAATTTTATGGGAGCTTCCTAGAAGCCTAAGAACTGCTTTGCTCGAGACGGATTTTGATTTGGAGATCCCCCGAGTTAGTTTTGCCCATTATGACTCCTCCCCCGCACGCTCAAGCACCCCCGCGTGCACGGGGGCATCGTATGCTAAAAAATGAAGTTTGGAGTTTGGGTTTGGAAATTTTATGGGAGCTTCCTAGAAGCCTAAGAAGTGCTTTGCTCGAGACGGATTTCGATTTGGAGGTCCCCCGAGTTAATTTTGCCCATTATGACTCCTCGCCCGCACGCTTAAGCACCCCCGCGTGCACGTGGGCATTGTGTGCTAAAAAATGAAGTTTGGAGTTTGGGTTTGAAAATTTTACGGGAACTTCCTAGAAGCCTAAGAAATGCTTTGCTCGAGACGGATTTCGATTTGGAGGTCCCCCGAGTTAATTTTGCCCATTACGACTCCTCGCCCGCACGCTCGTGCACCCCGGCGTGCACGTGGGCATCGTATGCTAAAAAATGAAGTTTGGAGTTTGGGTTTGAAAATTTTATGGGAGCTTCCTAGAAGCTTAAGAAGTGTTTTGCTCGAGACGGATTTCGATTTGGAGGTCCCCCGAGTCAATGTTGCCCATTATGGCTCCTCTCCCGCATGCTCAAGCACCCCTGCGTGCACGTGGGCATTGTATGCTAAAAAATAAAGTTTGGAGTTTGGGTTTGGAAGTTTTATGGGAGCTTCCTTGAAGCTTAAGAAGTGTTTTGCTCGAGACGGATTTCGATTTGGAGGTCCCCCGAGTCAATGTTGCCCATTATGGCTCCTCGCCCGCACGCTCAAGCACCCCGGCGTGCACGTGGGCATTGTATGCTAAAAAATAAAGTTTGGAGTTTGGGTTTGGAAGTTTTATGGGAGCTTCCTAGAAGCTTAAGAAGTGTTTTGCTCGAGACGGATTTCGATTTGGAGGTCCCCCGAGTCAATGTTGCCCATTATGGCTCCTCTCCCGCATGCTCAAGCACCCCTGCGTGCACACCGGCGTGCACGTGGGCATTGTAGGCTAAAAAATGAAGTTTGGAGTTTGGGTTTGGAAATTTTATGGGAGCTTCCTTGAAGCCTAAGAAGTGTTTTGCTCGAAACGGAATTCGATTTGGAGGTCCCCCGAGTCAATTTTGCCCATTACGACTCCTCGCTCGCATGCAATATCTACTCCTGTCAGAGCTGTGGTTTTACTTAAGACTACTATAGGGGGGGGGGAGTTCTCAGCACCAAGAGCTGCAAGTAAGGCCATTGCTTGCTTTGCAGTCTCGATTGCTCTACTAGTGAATAGTAGATGTCTTGGTTAGCTTGGAACGAAAAAAAAAATTTTTTGGGGAAAAAAAAAAAAAAAAGTTTTTGTGAAAAAAAATTTTTCGAAAAAAAAAAAAAAAAAAAAAATTTTTTTGGATGCCTCGGTCTTCTATTTGTTTTGCTTGGGTAGATTAGGAAAAAAAAAAAAAAAAATTTTTTTGTTGGATGCCTCGGTCTTCATATTCTTTCTCGGCTATTTCGAAAAAAAAAAAAAAAAATTCCGGGAAAGAGAAAAAAAAAATTATTTTTTGTTGGTTGCCTCGGTCTTCATGTTCTTTCTCTGGTATATGGGAAAGAAAAAAAAAAAAAAAAAATTTTGGATGCCTCGGTCTTCTTGTTCTCGGTTGGATTTATCGAAAAAAAAAAAAAAAAAAAAAAAAAAAAAAAAAAAAATTTTGATGCCTCGGTCTTCTTGTTCTTGCTTTGGTATATCGGAGAAAAAAAAAAAAAAATTTTTTGGATGCCTCGGTCTTCTTGTTCATTCTTCGGTATATCAAAAAAAAAAAAAAAAAAAAAAAAAAAAAATTTGAGACTTCGGTCTTCTTGTTCTTGCTTTGGTATATCGGAGAAAAAAAAAAAAAAAAATTTTGGATGCCTCGGTCTTCTTGTTCATTCTTCGGTATATCAAAAAAAAAAAATTTTTTTGAAGCCTCGGTCTTCTTGTTCTTGCTTTGG